>NC_053155.1:135483659-135491159 GCF_016835505.1 Polypterus senegalus
TGATTGACTGTGATGCATCTCCAGCGGAGTGTTCTTTTGTTTTCCATTTTGCTCCTCTTAACCCTTTAGCTGCCACAACCGGCTATAGTCATTTCCCCAGTGCCATTTGCAAGCATGCAGGAGCTGATCAGTAAGTGCCGTACATTTGTTGAGCAGCCAGCTCATGACCACTGCCAGCCCATTGTGAGCGGTGGGGAGTCGGGGGAGGGGTTGGGGCTGAATGCATCCTTAGAAGACACGGATGCTCCTCAAAAAACCCCTCTTAAAAAACGCTGATAGACTACCTTCATATTGCTCCCTTACTTGCAGCTTCTCTGTTGCGTGATATGCTTCTCGCACGACGGTACGCTTACTTAAAAGCCTGAACAGCACCTGTCCTTTTTGGCTGATTGCTTTGTTTCCCTCTCCAGCCCCAGACATCTTTTGCTCCTGTTGGAGGTCCAGCTCCCGTTGTGCTCCCCTATGATGTTTGTCTATTCTTTAATCGAGAACTAACGGCATACTGAGCTTGCTTTACTTCTGAAAGAAACATGTTTTTCTGAAGTGTTTAAATAAAGTTTCTGTCTCTACAATTTCCTGTGTTTCTGTGAAATTCTGTGACCCAGGAGTGACACCCTGCAGCCTCACTGGAGAGAAGGAAGGCTGATATATTGTGTTTGCAAGAGACTAAAATGAAAGGGGAGTAAGGCCATGTGGATCAGAGATGGATTCATATCTGCTCTATCATGGTGCAGATGGGAGGAGAAATGGGGTAGAGGTTATTCTGAAGGAACAGTATGTCGAGTGTTTTAGAGGTGAAAAAGGTTTCAGACAGAGTGATAATTATGAAGCTGGAATTTGAAGATATGATGATGAATGTTTTTAGTGCATATGCCCCACAAGTTGGGTGTGCGATGGATGACAAAGATGATTTCTGGAGCGAGTTGGATGTGTTTGGACAGTGTACCAAAGAGACAGAGAGTGGTGATTGGAGTTGATTTCAAAGGATATTTTGGTGAAAGGAACAAGGGGAGGAATGAAGAAGGTCAGATGATAGTAGATTTTGCAAAAAGGATGGACATGGCTGTGGTGAATACATATTTTAAGAAGAGGGAGGAACACAAGGTTACATACAAGAGTGGAGGAAGATGCAAACAGGTAGATTAAATCCTATGCAGGAGGGTCAATCTGAAGGAGACTGAAGACTGCAAAGTGGTGTCAGAGGAAAGTTTAGTTAAATAGCATAGGATGGGGGCCTGTAGGAAGATGCTGGAGATCAGGAGGAGGAGAGTGAGGGCAAAGCCAAGGATCAAATTGTGGAAGCTGAAAAAGGAAGTCTGCAAAGTTGAGTCCAGGGAGGAGATAAAAGACAGCCACTGGGTGGCAGCGAAGAGTTAGCAGACAGCTGGACAACTACAGTAGAATTAGTAAGGAGGACAGCAACAAGGGTGCTTGTCGTGACATATAGACACAGGAAGGAGGATAAAAAAAACCTGGGGGTGGAATGGAGAAGTACAAGAGAGTATACCAAGGAAGAGATTGGCAAAGAAGAAGTGGGATAGTCAGAGAAATGCAGAAAATAGACGAGTATAAGGCGTAAGGTAAAGAGAGAGGTGGCGAAGGCTAAAGAAAAGGCGTAGGAGTTGTATGAGAAGCTAGACACTAAGGAGGTAGAAAAGGACCTGTAACGATTGGCTAGGCAGAGAGACCGAGCTGACAAAGATGTGCAGCAGGTTTGGGTAATAAAGGATTGAAATTTATTCAGCAGTGAACAGCGTTTGTTGAGCAGATGGAAAGAGTACTTTGAGAGGCTGAAGAGAATGGGAGAGAGAGAGAAGGCTGGATGATGAGGCGATAGAGAATCAGGAAGTGCAACGGATTAGCAAGGACAAAGGACAACTATGAAGAGGATGAAGAATGGAAAGGCCTTTGGTCCAGATTAAATACCTGTGGAAGCATAGATGTGTTTAGGAAAGATGGCAGTAGAGTTTTATAACTAGATTGTTTAATGGAATCTTGGAAAGTGAGGATGCATGAGGAGTGGAGAAGTGTAAAGAAGTGTACTGGTACCATTTTTTTTTTTTTTTTTTAAAGAGTAATGGGGATGCAGAGCTGTAGTAACTATAGGGGGATAAAACTGATGAGCCACAGCATGAAATTAAGGGCAAGAGTAATGGAAGTTTGGTTAAAAAGGGAGGTGATGATTAGTGAGCAGCAGTATGGTTTCATGCCAGGAAAGAGCACCACCAATGCAATGTTTGCTTTGAGGGTGTTGATAGAGAAGTATACGACAGGGTGACTATAGAGGAGCTGGGGTATTGTATGAGGAAGTCGGGAGTGGCAGAGAAGTATTTAAGAGTTGTACAGGATATGTACGTGGAAAGTGCGACAGTGGAGAGGTCTGTGGCAGGAGTGACAGATGCGTTCAACGTGGAGGTGGGATTACATCAGGGATCAGCTCCGAGCCCTTTCTAATTTGCAATCGTGATGGACAAGTTGACAGACGAGATTACAGACAGGAGTCCCTGTGGACTATGAAGTTTGCTGATGACATTGTGATCTGTAGAGATAGAAGGGAGAGGGGGTTGAGGAGAACCTGGAGAGGTGGAGATCTGTTCTAGAGAGGAGAGGAATGAAGGTCAGTAAGAACAAGACAAAATACATGTGTAAATGATAGGGAGTTCAGTGTAATAGCGAGGATGCAGGAAGTAGAGAGGGCAAAGGTGAATGAGCTTAAATACTTGGGATCAATAGTACAAAGTAACGGAGATTGTGGAAGAGAGATGAAAAAGAGAGAGTGCAGGCATGGGATGAGAAGAGTGTTAGGAGTCATTTGTGACAGACGGGTATCAGCAAAAGTGAAGGTCTACAGGACGATAGTGAGACCAACTATGTTATATAAGTTGGAGACGGTGGCACTGACCAAAAAAAAGGAAGCAGAGCTGGAGGTGGCAGAGTTAAAGTTGCTAAGATTTTCATTGGGTGTGGCAAGGATAGATAGGATTAGGGACAAGTACATTACAGAGACAGCTTAGGTTGGCGAGAGTGAGTTGGTTTGGAGATGTGCAGATGAGAGATGCCGAGTATATTTGGAAAAGTATAAGGATAGGACTGCCAGGCAAGAGGAAAAGAGGAAGGCCTTAGAGAAGGTTTATGGATGTGGCGAGAGAGGACATGCAGGTGATGGGTGTAACAGAGTAAAAAAGATGTTCCAATGTGGCAACCCCTAACGGGAACATCCGAAAGAAGAAGATAGTGCATAACAGAAAGATTTCATAAAAGTTTTTTCCCCACAAGGCGCTAGACTCTTAAATAATGACATCTGTTAATTCAGTTCTAGTCCATTAATATAGTGCAATATTAATATTGTAAGGTATAAAAATGTATGTATTTATATTGGTGATTTTCTTAGGTTTATTCTTATCTATTTTGTTATTCTCCTTGATTGTTTTTTTTGGCTATTCTTGCATATAATTGGGCTGGGTGATGAAACACACATGTATTTCTACTGTGCACTGCTGTGTGCTACTGTGCTGACATGGAACAGCAGCAAACTATGTAACTACCCCATTTGACACAACACATTTTTGATGATTAATACAAGATCTGAGTGCTTTGCATCTTTTGACTTTACTTGTGAAAACCAAGCTTCTTTAAAAGAAACTAACTTTATGAACAATTTTTCCGTCCAATACATTTATTCCAAGTCACTAGTTTTCATGAGAATGCACTAACATTTTGGAGGCTAACTACTCTATGACTATTGAATTTGTGAACAGCACCCAAAAAAGATCCCTGTTCTTTAGAATAGTATTAGAAACTATTTAACATCTACAAGAAAACGACAGCAAATAAAATTACCTCATAATCAGTTGTAATCTGAATTGCACCATCATATGGTCCTTCAAGGTCCTTTGCAGTTAATATTGCCCTAAAAACAGCATAATAGCCAGATCCTAGAATTACCTGTGAAGTAAATAATCAATAAATTAACACAGATCACATGAACATTGCTTTTTTCCACACAAAAAGATTTATATTGGTGACTGTCAGGGTCCAACATTGTTCATGTGCTACATGTTACACATTTATTTTTTTAACGTGTTACAGAGAATGGAAATAAAGGGTTTCAAATTTGCAGAAATGTAATGATTAAGTTCGGTGATTAATTTTAACTTAGCAAATCAATACAACTTGCAATTTAACGAGGGGCGCCAATCTTTTGTACATGACTGTCATCTTTTACAGACCTCTACAATTAAAAACAAACTCCACGAAATGTTGCATACACCACATTAATAACATTCTGTTCAATGTTACTGGTCTCTCTCTCTCTCTCTATGTATACACACATACATATATATATATATATATATACACATATATGTATATATGTGTATATATGTATATATGTATATATATATATGTGTGTATGTATATATACACATATATATGTACACACATATATATACACATACATACATATATATATATATATATACACATACACACACACACACACACACATATATATATATACATTTATACATATACATATATATATATATATATACAATATAAACATGCAGTAAATTATGTGGCTATACTGTGATATACCAGAACTGTATAGTCAGTGCTAATCATAAGCTGCATACCTGTTAAAAGTCTTAATTAGATGTTCAGTGTAGATATTTCTGCAAATTAAACTATTGTAATCATAAAAAGTAAGAAAAAGGGGTGTGTGGTTCACAAGGGGTTACGCTACCGTTGTATGCTCCAATGATGAGCTGTTTTCAAGCTTGTGTATTCTGTTCAAGGCTGTAGTTTTGTTGCCCTTAATCGATTTTACCAAGTCTACTGTAAGACCATCACCAATAACATGCCAAGACTTTATTGCCAGCTTCAAAACAACAAACACAAGGATTAATCTTAACACTGCTCTAATAAAGAAAGAAGGCACAATAAAGTTAGAGATAAACCTTGCAGAACATGAGAACTACTAAAAATGATATGAGTGTTTCAGTTCAATGAACAAAAAAAATCACAAAAACTGCTTTTTCACTTCATACTGTGCCAACAGGCTATTAATTTTTTATTGCTAAAATGATTATGGTGTAAATATAGAATACATTAATTCAAAATATTCATCCTGTTTTAGGCTGTATATCACAACTGAAATCTTTTAAAATTATATAAATTACTGTGGAAAACCTTTTTTTTCCCGCAACACTTTTATAAATCAAGAATACAGTATAAAATTGGGTTTTGTAGGGGATCCAAAACAATTTTAATTTGTATGTAACACTCCCAAATGATGCAAATAAGAAAAAAAAATCTACCAATATACAGTACATATTAAATTTGCGCGTATGTAATTCATAGAATCTATTAAATTAAAATTATAGTAAAGTTACAAAAGGTGACCTTTACATTCACATGAATTCCAAGTGCCTGGTACCATTTTACTAAAGTTAAGAGTGCATTAGAAAAAAAAAATGCAGGGGTACAGTATATTACACTAACAACTAATGACATGACCATTGTGTGTTTTCTTGTTGTTCTTAGTTTATAATTTATATATATGACCTTTAAAAAGAATTATAAAAATACATGTGAAACATACTACAGTAATAGCAAATTAAAAAAAGCTCTGCCAAGTGAGCCCAAGCATTTGAATAAGAAAGCACAAACTGTAAAAGGACATACCTCTATAGGATTATTATTCATTACAATAAATACAATAGTACTCTGCTCTGTAGCACTCAAGACTCTGAAATCTAGGAAATGTTCTTCCATATTAGGTGAAATAATAAATAGCTGCAAAGAAAAAAGGACAAAAAAAAAAATAGCTGGTGCAGAAATTACTAAAAGATGTTCCATTAGTGAATAATAAAAATAAAAAAAACTAAAAAAAAACTGAGAGGGTTATCTGAAAGATTTACAAAAAAAAAAAAACTGCAACAACATGGGCTGTATAGTTTACATTATAAAAAATACAACATTATATAGAAGCTTTTTGAAAAAATTCTAATGAAACCACAACCAATCCAGTGTTGGCTCTAAAGCTAAGCAGTTTTGCATACAGTCATGTTGCAGTAAATTGTTAAATAATTAGAAAAAAAAGGAATGGGCAAACCATGCCTTAATAGGATATTCAGAAAATAGAAATGTTACTGGAACATTGCACAAAGTGAAAGGCAGAGATTTAAGTCATATCTAAGAAAGTTTATTTTTGCATACAGTATTTCTATTCTTTCGCTTTCTGTGACCTTCAGTGATACTGTTGGTTCCCTCCTCTTAGTTACTTTTTTGTTTCAATTTAATGCTTGTAGTACTGTGTTTAATTGTGTTTTATTTCTATTTCTTGTAATTATGTTTACTGTATGTTTTAATTTAAGCACTTTGGCTATAGCATTACTGATGTTGTTTTAAATGTATTCTATAAATAGATATTAACAAAGTGTTTTTTTTAAATACACAGTCGATTGAGCCAAGTATGTCTGTCATTCAAGTATGATTCTGCCAGTCCCAAAACAAAGTTTTGCCAGTGCACATGCAAGCACCATTAAAAAAGTATTTTAAATTTGAAAAATATTAAGCTTGCTCATTCTATCAGGTTTACCACAAATAATTTTACACATTACTATATTTAGAGCACCTAAAGATCAAGCTACTGAAGGAACCCAAAAATTCTGATATTATTCTTACCTCTAAAAATCCAGTGTAAGCTCTTACAGGTAAATGAAATTTAGATGCATTAGTAACAAGCAAAATATTACTGTCAATATGAATTGATGGACGGGCAGGTGTAAAGCGCAGAGAAAAAATGTACTGTGACTGAAGAGGTGGGATCAGAATAGGATCAGTGAAATTGAATACCTGTACAGGTAGAAGAAAAAAAATATAATTTGATCATTTCATAATCTCTCCAATAAGATGAGAATAAGTCAAATTTTATCTATACAAATCTAAAATACAATTAAGACACAAGAAAACCAAACCAGTATCAATTAGGACTAATTTATAAACTATGCAAAAAGTTAAATTATATTTTGACACTGAGTTAATACAAAAAAATAAATAAAACACTTGATGGAATAAAACATAGAACATAAAACTAAAATACAACCGAAAAGCAAAAAAAGACCACATACACTGAACATTGCTTTGGCTTCTTCAGGCAAAGAAACATTGTGAATTCTAACAGCAAAGTTGAAAGCATTAGTCAGGTCAATGGGCCTTTCTACTGGATCTGTAGGACTGTCCCTTATGTGGAAAAGTGTGGCCGCATGGTCGAAACCCAGATACCTACAGAAAAAAAACAATGTTTTAAAATGTAAAACATTTTTTTGTTTGTTTTTTTTAATTGTCAAGGTAACAAAGAACAGGAGCACTTTACAAGAAAATAAGTAAATCTTACAATGGAAGTCTTGTACAAAATCTAAGCTAACTCACAAAAAACACCACACGAAACCCTAAACTGAATCATAACTTAGGGGAAACATGACTGAAGACACAAGT